>NC_138058.1:15290981-15328481 GCF_964194185.1 Rhinolophus hipposideros | reverse complement strand
GTGTTCAGTAAAAAGTCTACTGTAACTGGAATGTATAAAAACTATCCACATGTAACAGGGATGGGTGCTACAAGCTCTTTAACAAACACCAGGTTTGTAGGGAAAAGCCCCATAGCAATGTGTACTATATATAAGCAAAGATCTGTGTTTATAAATTACTAGCATGTACAATTTTGGAGTCACGTGCAACAAAATTGATTTCATGTGTAGTGTTAAGTAAAGCGCTAGGTATGAAAATTTCCGAGAATTACATGCTAAAGTTGATGTTATGCTGGCACAAAGGGCATGCTTTTCTGTGCTCTCTTCTAAAGCCCCACTAGACGCTTCAAAACAGCCCTCCGTCAGACGTGGTAACTGAAGCCCTGTCTCCAGGCTGGAGTGGGGAGCGGTTAGGGTTGGATGCAAGATGAGCTGTAGTTTGCGGACTCTCTGGTCATTTGTGACAATGTTGTGAAATTCTGTGTCTTTAAGCATGGCCTTATCTGAATATTTTCATCACATACTCCAAAGCCAAATTCGAGTGACTTTGTTTTTCAGAATAGTATAAAAATTCCTTGTGCCCATCAACTTTGTTTCTGACTAGTACTCGTTAACTCTTGGTTCTGGTTTTCCGCCCATCTCTGTCAAATAATTGTTCCATAAATATATGAGTTAGGGGAGTTTCTTATCAGCAGATTCAAATTTGAAAGATTATTAATTCTGTCGAAGCTGATCCAGAATGGAAAATCCATGTGGCATTTTAGTCAGTGGCTGTCAGGTGGGTAGTGCCTTGGTCAGGTTTCTCAGGTTACAGAGTAGGGTGCGCCCTTCAAGTCCTCAGGTTTTATAAAGTCAGTTGAACTTCACAGCAACTGGAAAGCGCTCGATTAGAAAGAAACCCTTAAGTATGATTTTCTGTCCCCGATAACTTCTCTTGGAGCACAAATTGTGCACAGACTTTGATGAATGCACGTGATTTGAAAACCTCTGGGCCACGTGTGCACAAACCCCTCTGGGCTGTTTCCTCAGGCCTAGAGGGGTGATTTTTCTCTTGTAGTCTAAGAGGTCTTTACCAGGACCTCTAGGAACCTAGTGTTAACATTGTTTCCTTTGTAGACTGTGCATACGGCCTGTGGTTTAGTGGTTCCTATGTCTACACAAGCCACCATCACCCCTGATCTCTCTCATATCACACTTTGAGGTCAGTAGGTTCAGAGCTTTGGTCTAACCCTAAGCATCATTTACAGCTTGCAGTTTTTGCAGACATGCGCGCAAGCACACATCCCCTCACGCCTTAAGAGAATTCTTCAGAAACAATTTCCTGAGAGCTTTTCTCCCTCACCCAATTGGGAGTGTTTTCAAAGGTCACCAAGCCTGTTGCATTTGGTAGATAAGGTGACCAATCTGACCTGTGAGTGACCTACTCCTTTAAATGTTGATACTAGGTTTGAGTGCGCATGTTTAGAGTTCTGCTGTACATACAAAACAGTCCGCGTTCAAAGCTGGCACAAAAACAGCTGGTACATCTTCCATAAACTGGATGACATCCCAGCTCTCTTAGCTGTTCTGACTACCCTGTATAAAGGTTTACTTGAGGTAGAAGCATCAATATTCCTTAGTAAGATTTTGTAATACTCCTAAGTCAGCAAGTGGCCCAGACTAAGCAGGACCAGCCACTGTCTCTAGGAGATAAAAATGTCATGGATTCTTTCACCCTAGTCATGTAAGCCAATCTGGCCTGACTTGAATGCTTTTAATTTTGTCTTTTGAGAGCTTCTCATGACGATTAACATAACACTAGTTTCACCAGTAAAAAACCATTTTTTGATAGGTAGTATGCTAATCAGTCTTGAATTATAAAAGTTTATCAAAGTTGCCACACGATTGTGGCCTGATTATAGCAGCCACTTGTTAGCTGACCACTCTTAGAATTAAAGCTTTGCCTTGGAAAATATCACTGACTATACAGTAACGTTTTAAAATAAATTACAGACATTGTAACAGGCTCCCAGACTGATGTACACTGAACTCTTACCTGGAATATCTTTCATAACGTCATCACTTGGTCACCCAGCATAGCTGTGTTTTCTGATTTGAATATATTCTCAGTTACATAAACAAACTGTTACATACAGCACTTTCCGTTCATTCCTGTGGATAACAGCTTGACTTCAATGGCTGTGTTGTATCATAAAATATAAGTAATACTCAGACTTGGGCATCTGTGGCACCCGTGTATTTGCTGTTCTACAGGGGGTTTCTGTAGTGGTGAACGCCCCATGAATATCTCATTTCCTTCTGTCTGTCTGCATGTTTCACTGCTTCCAGTGACACCTGAAGTTTCAGTTCCATTTGCCTACAGAATTTTCAGGACCCACGAAGGTTTCCCTAAGACCCATTGCTGATGGCATTTGGGATGCTGAGCCTGAGAGGTGAAGGTATTTCTTTGCTTCCCCATTTTGGCTCCCTCTCTGTTTCTATGTATTTGGTGGATCTGCTATGTCTCCCAGTCTTGGCCAGGTAGCCTTATGTAGTAGATGTCCTGTGGGGCCCAGTGGCACAATCTCCCTGGTTACCTGCACTGGGTGCTCTAGGGATGTCCCTTACATGGGTTGTGTGTGCCATCCTTTGATAGTTGAATCTTGGTTGCTATTGGCACATCAGTGGATGGGATTGACCCTCAAGCTGATTGGCTGAGGGGTGTGGCCACGTCCACAACTTACAGGCTGCTATGTGGGGGCGGGGCTTACCCCACTTATTGTGATTCTTCCCAGCAGGCTCTGTTGCCTGTTGAGACTGCCCTTTGTGTGTGCCCCTTGTGGAGCTAATTGGGTGGTGCTCTGCTGTGGTCTGAAGCCAACCTCCAAGTATGTTGCTTCTGGGGCCTCTTGGGAGGAGATCTGGAGCAGCCCCAAGTCACCCACTGCCTTTGACTGGCCAGGAACTACCTGGTAAGAGCTACAAAGCAATCTACAGTTATTTGCTGCCCGTGTTAACCCTGGAGGCATGTGGGAGAGGCCTCACTGTGAACAGAGATGCCTGCCACCAGTACTGGGCCTATGGTAGCTCTGCAAAATGTCAAGACACCCCAAGGGCTGCTGCCACTTGCCAGCTCCCTTAAGGGTCAGCCACTGATAAAGCCTCGTGCGGTACACAAGTTGAGTGAGGCAGGGTCTCAGGGAGTCACTAGACTGGGAAGAGTTGCCATCACCAGGTTAACGTAAATTCTGGTTTAGTGCCAGTGCTGAGCCTGCAGCTATTCAGCAAAAGTGTCAGAGCACATTGAGGCCAGTCGTCACCTGCCTGGGGTCTGTGGTACTCTGACTATTTTCCAAGAAAGGGTGCAGTGTGGGCTGCTCTTGGAGAAAGTGCCTACAACAAAGTTGGGGGAAATGGGTGGGGCAGGGTCCCAGTGAGTCGGCAGGGCAGAGAGGCAGAGCTCACCAGACCAATCAGAATCAGATTTGGCCGTGTGGGGGCGGGCTCAACACAGGAAAGATGGTGCCCACCTGGCAGCTGCAGGGGAGGAGGACCTGCTCACAGGGAAATGGCGACTATCTGAAGCAACACAACTCAGTCTGCCCGCCTTTATGTCTCCAACACCCCCTGAGTTACTGTCCCTCTGCTGGAGCCCAAGGTGAGTGCCTGCGAGTGAGAGAGTCTGTGCACAAGCCCTTTAATAAGATGCCTGGATTTCCTGCCACTTTCCATCCCACTTGGGTGGTCGGAATCACCACTGTTTTTTACAGTCAGATGTTGTGGGGGTGCCTCTTCCCAGCACCAGTACTCAGGGCTGGGGAGGCTGGTGTGGGGCTGAGGTCCGTTGCTCTTCTGGGGGAAACCTCTGTGGCCTAGATATCCCTCCTTGTTCTCATCCGCCACTCGTAGGTTTGGGGTTAGCCGGTTCTGCGTCTTTGCCCCTCCCACCAGTCTCAACGTGGCTGCTTTATATTTTTCTCCCCCCTTTTTTTTGCCTCACCCATCCCCACTCAGTTCAAGCTGTTGTTTCTCAGTCTAGTTGTATAGGACACAGCTCCCTGACCCATGCTGGTATTTATGAGCCTTGCGTTCAGTCGGCCACTCACAGCAGCTCTCGTGGACTGCCAGCCGCTCACGCTGGCAACACAGTGTAGCCGGGGCACCTCTGGCAACAGCCCAGCTCTAGGGAGAGCTGTTGTTCACAATCTTAGCTGTAGAGGGCGCAGCTCACTGGCCCGTGTGAGAATTGAACCGGCAACCCTGGCATTAGGAGCACGGTGCTCCAACTGCCTGAGCCACCAGACCGGCCCTTTTTATATCCTTAGTTATAAAACTTCTAGGGGCAGCCAGTTAGCTCAGTTGGTTAGAGAGCGGTGCTCTTAACGACAAGGTTGCTGGTTCGATCCCCACATGGGCCACTGAGCTGCACCCTCCACAACTAGATTGAAACAACTATTTGACTTGGAGCTGATGGGTCCTGGAAAAACACACCTAAATAAATAAAAGTTTGTTAAAAAAAACAAACACCTGAAGAAAAACTTCTATTCAGTCAGACTTTAGATGATTCTCCAGCTTAATTGTTCTATAGTTTAGCTGTGATTTTAGTTTATTCATGGAAGGAAGCAGGCAGTGTTTATGTACTCCACCATCTTGAATCTATCTCCTCTGAATTACACACTTCAAAATGGTGAATTTTATGTGAATTTTATCTCAGAAAAACATACCTGTGTTAGATATTCTTAATATTCCCATCTTACAGACGATAAAACTAGGTTTAGGGGGACAGCTCTGCCCAGCAGCCAGGTGCCCAGCAGCCTTGCATGTCTCGGCATAGGCTTATCTGCAGTGGAGGTAAGCAGCCTTGTGAGCTGCTTGGCTAGAGTTGAAGGTTGGCTTCTGTACAGCAGAGCGACCCACTGCCCATGCCATCTGTTGTCTGGACCTCCAGCTGGGTGTCATCCTATGGGACCAGGAACACAAGTTGCTGACGCCATGCTGATTCTGCGCTTGCTCTCTGTATATGTAACACCCTGTCTGAATCCACATTGGCTCAATGTCTCCTTACAGCCCACTCTATGGAAATGTGGCCAGCCCGCCCAGCAGCTGAACTGGTGATCCTCACAGCCCTGTTTGTCACCACACTGTTGCTTTGGGGATGCTTAATACTAAGATGCAGAGACAAAATAAATGTTCCCAGGTCCCACCACGGCCAGAGCCAAGATCCTGACCCAGAGGCTGTGACTCAAATCACACAAAGTAAAATTCATACCCCGTGATATCTGATATGACAGTAAATTAAAATTAGGACATTTCTAGAAAACACAAGATGATTTGTTCTCCTAATGTTCTTCTCTGACTTTTTCAGAATTTCTGCCTTCTGTTTACTATAACAAATTCAGAAGAGTTAAGAATTCAGAAGTCTCTCTGGGGCCTTTAGATCATCGTCCTTGGGAAAATTTTTGGATAGGACACTTAAAAGACACTTAATAACTTTTAGAAGCATTGGCCTAGGAATACATATAGATTTCTTTCTCAGGATTCGAATTAACCTGGTGGCTTTATACTACATTTGAACATTGCCTCCAAAATCGCCATTGTAGTTTCCAAAGGTTGGAGGTTGTCACTCATTAGGAATATTTGTCACTCATTAGGAATATTCATGGCACCTCACCTAGGCCTTCTTCTATTACCACCCTGATCTTCCAGCTGCCTCTCTGTCCTTGAGATGGACAAGCTTGGCTAATTCCTAGGAACCAGATGCAACAGATCCTGAAACATTTCTGCCTATGACACTGCAGCAGTGATGTGGGTATGTAGGCAGTGGCAGGGCTCCCCATCTTGGTCTGGGAGACTGGTGATCAGCCAGCATGAATGGGCTCCTTGTTGACAAAGACGCAGGGAGGCCCTGCTCTAGTGACACGGGGCCAAGCCTGGGAAGTGCCATATCTGGGACTGAATCCCAGCTCACGCCCAGGGCAGCTGTGTGAGGTTAGAGCAGTTCCCTAACTCAGAGCCTGATTCTCCTGCTCTGTGAGAGCTTCCTCGCAGGCTGATTGTGCTGATGGGCAGAAGTCATGTCTGTAAGGCACCTGGTGGCCTTCACATACAAGTCTCTGTTGGTCCAGAGAGGAGATGTGAGGGGGAGAGAGGAGATGTGAGGGGGAAAATCCACACTTCCATGACCCCAACTATGGGGAAGTGGGTCCTTCCAGCTTTATGAGCAACAGAGCAATGTCTGGTGAGAGACTTCTCCTCTTGAGCCTCAAAATCGGGGACCTGAGCCAGACCTCCCATCATCTCAGCAACTTCTATGCCTTTTACGCAACTGTGAGCTAAGTCAAGCCAGCAGGAACCAAGCTAGTCTAGCAGAGCATTTTGCAAGGAGCCTTGAAAAGAGGGTGGTCTCATGTTGAACACTGGTTCCCAACATTGGCAGCTGACATTGCAGCTCACTCATTGCAGCAAAGGTGTGAGGGTGACTGTTGCCACCCATATTTTAGAGAGAAAGGAATTGAGTATTACTGCACCATTGTTGGTGTTTATTTGGACCCTTCGTCTGATCCAGGAATTTATTTGCATTATTTCATGTCATTATTTTATGGTTAAGAAACCTGCCCAGTGCTGTCTCAGGCCAGCGGGGGTATGTTTCCCAGCAGGATGAGGTTGGCGCATCTTGACAGCAGGCAGAGCTTCTGGAGAGCCTGACAGTATTAGGGAACAACTGAGGATGAAGTTCAGATGTGGCCACTTGGGGGCAGTGGATCAACACAAACGGAAAGGCAACCCCTTGCCCACCCCTCAGCCCTTGGAGGTCTCCAAGAGGTCTGTTTTAACATTTATTTTACTGGTTTCCCAGGCAGTAGAGGGCATTGGGTCAACGTGTGGTGCCTGGGCCAGACTGCCTGGGATCGAAGCTGCCTCTATCATTTCTCAGCTGTGTGATCTGAGAGAAACTGTTTACCTTCGTGGACTTTGTTTCCTCCTCCGCAAAGCCTCACTTAGAAGCAATGGAGGACAAGTGACAGCACTTAACTGCTTGAAGCCAGGGAGTTGCAATTGTCAGGGAACAGCAGGGATGAAGTGGCAGTTGATGGGATCAGAGCTGAAGAGTTATGGAGATGGTGAATAGAACTTAGCACAACCTCGGACAAGATAGTGGGTTGGCCAACAAAGGTACTACTCAAATTTGAACTATCAAGAGAAATCAAGGATGGTACTATTGCTGATGATGCTGAGGGCAGTTGCTCCAATAAAAAGTCACACTCACTTGCGCAGTTTCTCTACACTGAGCCAATTTTCAAACCCATAACCCACTGACTGAAGAAGAGCCTAGAATTCCAGGATGAAGGCCCCTGCACCACGTGTCAATTAAACATGGTAATGATTCCTTCTGTTCTTCTACCAAAGGGGCCTATTTACGTGGGTCACTGGGCATGGGGAAAAGGAAAATACCTAAACATTTTGAGGACAGTTAGCCACAGATTCCCAGTTGTCCTTGATCCAAACTGTAATCATGGCTCCTTGTTAGAAAAAGAAAATATAGGGACTAGATAATAAGTGGCAATTAAATGGAGTTCTGGCCAAAGTCCAGTTTGGAGTGGCTCCATTGAGGTTTGTACTACCCAGTGGTCATTTTCCCAACCACCTAGTGTATTTTAGGAACAGATATACATACTTGATAGTTGGCTTAATACCTAAAGTACTTTTACTTATATCCATTTGAATGGCTATGCAATGGTATCTCAATGTACTTTTTTAAAAAATTTTTTATTTTTCAATTTCAGTTGGCATTTAATATTATATTAGTTTCAGATATACATCATAGTGCTTAGACATTTATATAACTTACAAGGTGATGCCCCCCCATTAGTCTAGTATCCACCTGACACCATACATTATTACTATATTATTGGCTATAATCGCTGTGCTGTGCTTGATATCCCTGTGACTATTTTGTAACTACCAATTTGTACTTCTTAATCCCCTCGCGTTTTTCACCCTGCACCCCAATCCTCTTCCCATTTAACAACCATCAATCAATTTGTTCTGTCTATGAGTCTCCTTCTATTTTGTTTGTTCATTTATTTTGTTTTTTAGATTCCATATATAAGTGCAATCATATGGTATATTCTCTGTCTGACTTATTTCCCTTAACATAATACCCTTCAGGTCCATCCATGTTGTTGTAAATGGTAAGATTTCATTCTTTTTATGGCCAAGTAATATTCCATTGTATATATCTTCTTTATCCAGTCATCTATCCATGAACATTTAGGTTGATTCCATATCTTGGCTATTTTAAATAATGCTGCAATAAACATAGAGGTGCATGTAGTTTTCTAATTAGTGTTTTGAATTTCTTTGGAGAAATACCCAGAAGTAGAATTGCTGGATCATATGGTAGTTCTATTTTTATTTTTTTGAGGAACCTCCACACTGTTTTCCATAGTGGCTGCACCAATTTGCAATCCCAATAACAGTGCACGAGGGTTCCTTTTTCTCCACATCCTCGATAACACTTGCTGTTTGTTGATTTATCGATGATAACCATTCTGACAGGTGTGAGGTGATATCTCATTGCGGTTTTAGTTTGTATTCTCCTATGATTAGTGATGTTAAGCATCTTCTCATATGTCTATTGGCCATCTGTATGTCCTCTTTGAGAAATGTCTATTCAGGTCTACTGGCCATTTTTAAATTGGATTGTTTGTATATGTGTGTGTGTTAAGTTGTATGAAGTTTTTAAATGTATTTTGGATATTAACCCCTTATTGGGTGTATCATTGGTGAATATACTTCTTCCATCAGTCGGTTGTCTTTTCATTTTGTTGATGATTTCCTTTGCTGTACAAAACCTTTTTAGTTTGATGTAGTGCCCTGTGTTCATTTTACCTTTTGTTTCCCTTGCCCAAGGAGATGTATCCAAAAAATTATACTGCTAAATACAATGTCTGAGAATTTACTGCCTATGTTTTCTTCTAGGAATTTTATATATGGTATAAGAAAGTGGTCTAGTTTCATTTTCTTTCTTTTTCTTTGTTTTTTTTTTTGCATGTTCCTGTCGAGTTTTCCCTACACCATTTATTGAAGACACTGCCTTTACCCCACTGTATATTCTTGACTCCTTTGTTATAGATTAATTGACCATACAGGTGTAAGTTTATTTCTGGGCTCCTATGGGCAACCTGTACTGTTCTGTTGATTTATGTGTTTATTTTTTTATGCCAGTACCATGCTGCTTTGAGTACTATACCCTTGTAGTATAGGTTGACATTAGGTTCTTTCTATCCATGAGCACTGTATATGATTCCATTTATTTGTATTTTCTTCAATTTCTTTTTTCAATGTCTTATAGTTTTCTGATACAAGTCTTTTACCTCCTTGGTTACATTTATTCCTAGGTATTTTATTTTATTTTTTGATGCAATTGTAAATAAGATTGTTTTCTTAATTTCTTTTTCTGATTAGTTCATTATTGGTGTATAAAAATGCAAATGATTTCTGAATATTAATTTTCTATCCTGTTACTTTACTGAATTCATTCATCAGTTCTAATAGTTTTTTGCTGTACTCTTTAGGGTTCTCTCTACATAGTTTCTTGTCATCTGCAAATAATGACAGTTTTACTTCTTGCTTTCCAATTTGGATGCCTTTTATTTATTTATTTTTTTGCTTGATTGCTCTGGCAATGGCTTGCAATATTATGTGGAATAAAAGTGGTAAAAGTGGACATCTTTGTCTTGCTCTTTACAAAATTCTTTTTGCTTTTCAACATGGAGTTGATGTTAGCTGTGGGTTTGTCATATATAGCCTTTATTATGTTGAGGTATATACTTTCTATTCCCACTTTGCTGAGAGTTTTTAGTATAAAGGGATGCTGGATTCTGTCCAATGCTTTTTTGTATATCTGATGATTAAATTTGTATCCTTTATTTTGTTTATGTGGTATATCACATTAATTGATTTGCAGATATTGAATCAACCATGCATCCAAGGAATAAATCCCACTTGATCATGGTGTATGATCTTTTTAAGGTATTGTTTAATTTGGTTTGCTAATATTTTGTTGAGGATATTTACATCTATGTCCGTCAAGGATATTGGCCTACATGTATATGTGTATTTTTCAGTTTCTTGTAATCATTTCTAGTTTCATATCATTGTAATCAGAGAAGATGCTTGGTATGATTTCAATCTTCTTATATTTATTGAGACTTGTTTTATGCCCTAACATGTGGTCTATCTTGGAAAATGCTCCCTGTGTGCTTGAAAAGAATGTATATTCTGCTGCTTTGGGGTGAAGTGTTCTAAAAATATCAATTAAATCTCTCTGCTCTAATATGTCATTTAAGACTGCTGTTTCTTTATTGAATGATCCATCCATTGATGGCAGTAGGGTGTTAAAGTCCTTTACTACAACTGTATTATTGTCAATCTCTCCCATTATGTCCATCAATATTTGCTTTATATATTGAGGTGCTCTTACATTGGGTGCATAAATGTTTACAAAAATTATATCCTCTTGCCGGATTGATCACTTTATCGTTATGTAATGTCCTTCTTTGTTTCTTGTTATAGCCTTTGTTTTAAAGTTTATTTTGTCTGATATAAGCATTGGTACCCCAGCTTTTTTTTTCATTTCCATTTGCATGAAATGTCTTTTTCCATCTCTTTACTTTCAGTCTGTGTGTGCCTTGCCTTTCAATCTGAAGTGGGTCTCTTGTAGGCAGCATATGTATGGGTCTTGTTTTCTTATCCATTTCACCATCCTATGGCTTTTGATTGGAGTATTTAATCCATTTACATTTAAAGTGATTATTGATAGGTATATAGGTATTGCCATTTTATTCATTGTTTTCTGTTCCTTTCTTATTCTCCTGCTGTCTTTTCTTGTATGTTGATGACTTTCTGTAGTGTTGTGTTTGGATCTCTTTCTCTTTATTTCTTGTATATGTGTCTTGTAGATTTTTGGTTTGTGGTTACCATATGCTTCATCTGTACCAAGCTATATTTATAGCAGTCTATTTTAAGTTGGTGGTTGGTTAAGTTCAAACATATTCTGAAATAACTACTATTTTTACTCACCCCTGCCACATTTATGTCATTACTTTTCACTTCTTGTGTGTGTGTTTGTGTGTATCCTTTAATTTACTGTAGTAATTACACATGATCTTCCTACTTTTGCCTTTTAACCTTTGTACCTGCCTTATATTTGGTAGATCAACTGCTTTTACTATGTGCTTGCCTTTGTCAGTGAGATATTTTTTCTTTGTAATATTTCCTTAATCATATTTTAGATATTTTTTCTTTTACATCTTCTTAAAGAAGTCCCTTTAACATTTCTTGTAATATAGGTTTGGTGTTGATGAACTCATTTAGCTTTTCTTATCTGGAAAGCTCTTTATCTGTCCTTTTATTCTAAATAATAGCATTGCTGGGTAGAGTAATGTTGGTTGCAGGTTCTGACTTTTCATCACTTTGAATATTTCCTTCCAATCCCTCCTGGCCTGAAAAGTTTCTGTTGAGAAATCAGCTGAAAGTCTTATAGGAGTGCCCTTGTGGAAAACTAACTGCTTTTCTCTTTCTGCTTTTTAGATTCTCTCTGTCTTTAACCTTTGGCATTTTAATTATGATGTGTCTTGATGTGGGCCTGTTTGGGTTCATCTTCTTTGGGACTCTGCACTTCCTGGGCTTGTATGTCTATTTCCTTCACCATCTTAGGGAAGTTTTCTATCATTATTTCTTGAAATAAGTTTTCAATTCCTTGTGCTCTCTCTTCTCCTCTCTCATATCACTCTGATATGAATATTGTTATGCTTCATGTTGTTCCAGAGGTCCCTTATTTTCATTATTTTTTTCTTTTTGCTGTCAATTGGGTGTTTTCTGCTACCTTGTCCTCTAAATCATTGATTTGATCCTCTGCTTCATCTAACCTGCTGTTGATTCTTCATTTCAGTTATTGTATTCTTCATTGCTACCTGTTTTTTTTTTTTTTTTTTTTGCTTATTGGCCATCTGTATATCTTCTTTGGAGAGATAGCTAGTCAGTCCTTTGCCCATTTTTAAATTGGATTGATGTTTTGTTGTTGAGTTGTAAGAGTTATTTATATCTTTTCAATATTAATCCCCTATCACATATATGATTTGCAAGTATTTTCTCCCATTCTCTGGGTTGTCTCTTCACTCTCTTGATAGTGTCCTTTGATGTACAAACATTTTTAATGTTGTCTCTATAATCAATTTTGACTTAATTTTTAAAAATAAGGAGTGAAGTTTAAGCCAAAGTTTTTTAAAAATATGGATATAGAATTGTACCAATATCATTTGTTGAAAAGATTACCCTTCCTCTATTGCACCAATGTCAAAAATGAAATCTCCACATTTCTGTAGATCAATTTCTGGACTCTATCCTGTTTCATTGATCTGTGTATCTAAATGTTCACCAATAGCACATTGTCTTGATTACTTTAGCTTTAAAAAGGGTAGTGTAATTCTTTCAATTTATTTGTTTTTCAAGATTCTGTTAGCTATTCTTTGCCTTTCTGTACAAATTTTAGAATCATCTTGAGTATGTCTTAAAAATTCTGCTGGGATTTTTATTGGTATTTAGTTTAATGAATTTAGGGATAATTAACATCTTTATCATGTTAAATTTTTCAAGTCATGACCATGCTGTTTCTCCATTTACGTAGACAGACTTCTTTAATGACTTTCATCCCTGTTGTAGTTTTCAGCATGCATATTCTGTACATATATTATATTTATGCTTAAGTATCATTTTATGAATACTATAAATGGCATTATTTAAAAAATATTTTGTACATTACTAACATATGGAAAGATGGCTTCTTTTTGTGTGTTGGCTTTGTATCCTATGACCTCTCTAAATTCACTTATTAGATTAAGGAGTTTCTTTTTAGTAACCTTGGGATTTTTTTATATATACAATCATATCATCTGACAATAGGATCAGTTTTATTTCTTCCTTTCCAATCTCTACACATTTTATTTTTCTTGCTAACCAAGATTAGGTGATGAGCTTATTTTTACTCACAACACTTCTGACACCAAATGTGTGAATTTTTGCCACACCAACACCTAGTTCTGACACCCAGTAGGTTTCCTACAATTCAATTCAGTTCTCACACTAACTACCTGAAGTTAGTGCAGACCCCACAGGTTAAGAACTCAGTTCCACAAGATTACCCCCTTCTTCCCAGCCCAGATGCCAGTCACAAGTCCCAGATTGCCAACTGTACTTCTGACAAACCAGATATAAATCAAATGTTTCCATGTCCCTTATAAAATTTGATAATTTGCTAGAATGGCTCATAGGACTCAGAAGAACACTTTACTTACTATTACTGATTTATCATCACAGATACAATTCAGGAACAGCCAAATGGAAGAGATTCACAGGGCAAGGAATGGGGAAGGAGCACAGAGTTACCATGCCTTCCCTGGGGCTCCTCAGTACTTCCATATGGTCACCAACTTAGAAGCTCTCTGAACTGTGTCATTTAGAGGCTTCATGGAAGTTTCATTACATAGGTATGATTGATTAAATCATTTGCTGTGGTGGTTAACAATCTCCAGCCTCTTTCTTTCTTAGAGGTCGGGGTGGGGAGCTGAAAATTCCAACCCCGTAATTATACCTTGGTCTTTTTGGTGACCAGCACCCATCCTGAAGTTATCTAGGGATCCACCAAGAGTTGCCTCATTAGAACAAAAGATGCTCCTATCTCTCCTATCACTCAGAAAATTCCCAGGGGTTTAGGAGCTTTGTGTCAGGAACTAAGGACAATGACCAAATATATACTGTGTTTCCCCGAAAATAAGACTGGGTCTTATATTAATTTTTGCTCCAAAAGACAGATTAGAGCTTGTGTTCAGGGGATGTCATCCTGAGAAATCATGCTAGGGCTTATTTTCTGGTTAGGTCTTATTTTCCGGGAAACATGGTGTGTGTGTGTGTGTGTGTGTGTGTGTGTGTGTGTGTGTGTTTGTGTAATTGTATCACAGTTTACAAAGAACTCTGACTTCCATCTTGAGAATTTCGCCTTGTTCTCTCACTCGCTTGCCTTAGGGAAAGCCAGTTGCCATATTGTGAGCTGCCGTATGGAGAGGTCCAAATGGCAAAGAACTTCAGCCGTCCTCTGGCCAATAGCCAGTGAGGAACTAAGACCCTCAGTCCAACAGCCTGGAAACAACTACTTGAGAGCACTTGGAAGTAGGTCCTTCAGTCCCAGTCAAGGATTGAGTGAATCCTCAAGTTCATCTCTGTCCCAGGAGAAACAGGGCGGGTTGGGGACAGGATCATACCCGAAGTTGGTGGGCCCTTGGGAAGGAACCACAGCTGCACCGGCAGGGAGGGGTGGCCTTTGCACCCAGCACAGCAGGGAGGCTGTGGAAAGCTGGGACTTAGTCCTAGTCCATGCCCCATGGTGAGGGTCAGCACAGCTGGTCAGGCTAAAAGCCCGGCGTGGTGCTGTTGGAAGACCAGGCAGTCACAGTCAGAGTTCAGGGACAGGACGGTCCTAGAGCCCCAAGGTGGCCCCAGAGAACAGGGAGGGATTCAATGACATGGGGAATTTTGATGCGAGGGCGGCTGGGTGTGGGTGTCCTGCCCACAGCCCTGATGGTGTGCAGGGTGGAGTTCACAGGCAGATAGCACGTCAGAATGGTGACAGCCAGGCCCAGTGTGTCATAGAGGTGGCCAAAGGCACACAGGACTTGCCAGGGGACTGGGGTTGGGTGTACTGGACCAATAACTTGGAATAGTAACCGATCTAACACAAATTCTGACATCTAGACCCTGGGGAGAAGGGGCCAGAAATGGGTAGGGAGAGATTGGAGCAGGGGCCAAGATGAGAGCCATGGGACCCTATGACTCACCTGCCTTTCACGGGTCGCTGAACTGAATAAATTTTTTTAACTTAAATTACTATTTACTACTTACTGTTTGTCAGTAAGCACTTTGTATGCACTAATTTAATCTTCACAACAACCCTCTGAGGGGAGGATTCATGATGAATTCTATTTCATACTGAGAATTCTAAAGCACAGAGAAGTTAAGTATGTTGCCCAAGGTTACCCAGGATAGGGATTCAAATCCTGTCCGTCTGGCTCCAGAGTCCCTGCTCTTGATCACCAGGAGAGAAAATAACTGTCTTTCCCCCACCAAATTGGAAATATCTATTATTTTTCTTGATTTTGAAAGTTACTGAAGAGATAAAAACATTTGAACAATGTAAAAGGGCATAAACAAAAAAGGAAAATTATCCCATGTTTAAACATAGAGATGTAGACATAGAGTCCACAGCTGGTTTTTAACCCTATATATTACAGCCAGTTCTTTGGATATTAAAATAACACATCAAAATGATGACAGCCAGACCCAGTGTGTCACAAGGCTAGGAGATTAGGGAAGGAGAATTTGGACTGGGAGAAAGAAGTGCAAAGCAGATTGTAGGGTCTCTAGAATGGAAGGTAGTTAAGGGCATGTGTCGAGAGTCTGAGGAGACCCAAAGACCCAGGGATGGGAGACTTTGGCACTTACGAATATTCCAGGCAGGCTGCCGGCCCTTTAGGAGCGCAGCTGGGCCTGGAGATGGCACAATGCAGAGGACATCCAGCCCAGGAGGATCCGTCCCCTCTCCTCCCTGCTCCCAGCCTGGCACTGGGGTTGGCAGGGGAGAGAGAGCTCTCCTCAATCTCCCATCCAACTTCCCTAATGAGCCCCATAGGAGCTCCGGCTGTCAATCATCCAGCTCTGAGCACAATCTTCATATCAGGAAGAGGCTGATGATAAAAGGTGCCAGGCATGGTGGCAGCCGGTCTGTCCAGGAGGGCAGTGACTAAGGACTGACAATGGTGCAGAAGCCAGCACCGCTCCCTATCCCACGTGATAAGGATCCTGGACTCCAAGGGGAGATAGGGCGCCTGAACAATCAGACTGTTTTCTTTCACTGATACTTCCAAGAAGGCCTAGACTGTTTTCCTCTTCAGGGTCCCCACTGAGCGTGAGGTGTCTGGGGGAAAGCGTAAAGCTTTGGGTTAGTGCTCTCACAGGACAAGCAAAGAGAACTTGAGAGGAGGCTTGAAGCTGTAGACAGAGAGGCAGGAGGACAAGCAGGGTAGACGAGGGTCTCCAGAGCTTACGGGGATGTCACAACCTGCACTGCCTTCGGCCCTTCTCAGGGAACCCCCTGCGCCAGGGCCATGCACTGAACCACGACATCTAGGTCTGGAGTGCCGTGTTTCAGTGTTCCTGGTTTCAGGAAGAGTTATTCGGTCTGGGAGCCCACATTCAAGGAGAGAGGATTCCATGAGACATGAATATTCAGAGATGGGGAACATTAATGGTCCTTTTAGAAGCTGCCATCACAGTCCACCTTCTGGCCCCAAAGACTCATGTCCCTGTCACATGCAAAATACATTCACTCCTTCCCAAGACTCCCCAAAGTCTGCTTCTATTACGGCATTAGCTCAAAGTCCAGAATTTCATCATCTAAATCAGGTCCAAGTGTGGCTGAAGCTCCTCAGATGTAGAGTTCCAGTTCTGAAATAGGTTCCTCTCTATCGATGTATTGGTGGAACAAAGGAGATGAGATATTTGCCCGTACCCCATCCCACATGTAGTGGTGGGACATAGGTTGACTGCGATAGACATTCCTGTTCAAAAACAGAGAAAATGAGAGGCAAAGGAAATCGTGGATCCACAGAATTTCTGAAATCCATCTGGCTAGATGTTGCAAGTTCCTTGATTAGGTTTCAAAGCCTGGGAATAATTCCCCATGATTTTTGGCTGTGCGCTATGCGCTCCTAGTTCTGCCTCTGAATCCATCCTTTTTTATCATGAACGGTAGTGCGTGTTTGCATTTGAATAGTTTTCCCAGCCTGCTTCCTTCCAGTGAAATTTTGGAACCCCTATCGCTTCCCTCCCCCCCATTTTATACATCTCTGTCCCTTTTGGTCCAAGCTGGCAGTGTTTCTGCTTATATAGTTTTTTTCAAAAACTTTGTGGGTCTTCTGCGAACCTCACTGGGGTTCACTCCATTCAACAAAAGTCATTCCCACAGATCTCTTCCAGATTAGTGCTTCTCTGCCTTGGGCTCCTGCTGGGGGACAGTGATCTTAAATTTCTGAAGGCCGTATTGTTTGATTGGAGAGGATCTGCAAGGGACAGACGTAATTTCTTGAAAGGGCCTTTTATGTGACTGAATAAAATTCTGATCCTTGATCTGTCTTTGAGGTTTTAACACAAAGTTGTATAGTCATACCCTTGCCCTTGTTGCGAGACCATGTTTTTCTGACAGTGCTCAGAAGTCATTTCTTAACTTTAGCCATCGAGAGAGAATGAGAATTTTCAAAACCATCAAGTCCTAGTTCTTTGTTGTTTAATAGTCCTTCCTTAGTTTATCTCTTTCCTCTTGCATTTTATGATAAGCAGTAAGAAGAAATCAGGAGGTACCTTCAACACTTTGCTTGGAAATCTGCTCAGTAGATCACCAGGTTCATTCGGCACACGTTCTAACTTCCATATGATTGCAGATGACAGTTCACTAAGCTTTCTGCCATAATGGAATAACTACTCCCCACTTTCCTCTAGTTTCTAATATGCTCTTCACAAATCTTTCCAGCGTTTGCTCAGCACTTGGTTCCAAAGCCATTCCTACACCTTTAGGTATTAGTTACAGCAACTCCCCATTCCCAGTTATCAAAGTCTGTATTAGTTATCTATTGCTGCATAACAAATTGCCCCAAAACTTAGTGGCTTAAAACAACATTTATTACCTTGTAGTTTCTGTGGGTGGCTTAACTGAGTCCCCTGGCTCAGAGTCTATCACAGGTTGCAATTCAAGACGTTGGCCAGGGTTATGGTCTCATCTGAAGACTTGACTAAGATCCACTTCTAAGCTTACTCATCTAGCCTTTGACAAGAGTCAGTTCTCCACAGGTTATTGGACTGAGGACCTCAGGACATCTTTGGCTTTTGCCTGGCAGCCACCTCCAGTTCCTTGTCATGTGGGCCTCTCCATGGGACAACTCACAATATGGCGGCTTGCTTTATAAAAGCAAGCAAGGAGATGAGTATGAGAGAGAGAAAATTTGAGCGAGACAGAAGCCACATTCTTCTGTAACCTGAGCTGGGAAGTGACATCCCATTGTATTTGCCATCTTCTTCGTTAGTATCAAGTGACTGTATCTAGCCGATACTCAATGGGAGGTTATTACACAAGGATAGGAATGCCAGGAGGGGGGGATCACTGGAGCCATTTCCAAAGCTGCCTACTACACAAGCACTCTTGAAAGTCTCTTCTTCTGCAGATTTGTAAACACAATACTTGCCAAGTCCTCTCCTTTTCAGCCTTCAGAAATGTTGGTGGACCTCAGCTGTCTTCTTTTCTCATATCACACTTTCTTCCTGACTGAACTTAATTTCATTTACACTGGTGACTCTGGTGTTCACTCCATTAGAAGAATTCAGAGGGAACAGTCTGGCTAGTGTCAAAGCAAGACTTATGAAATGATACAAAAAAGAATACTCGCCACCCAGTTTAAGAAATAAAATAATATTAATTGAGTTGAAGTCCCTGGGTCTCCCTTCCCATTTATACCCTTACCTTTCTCTTTGCAGGCAACTGCTATTCTGAATGTGGTGTTGATTGCTATTATGCGTTTCTTCATATTCTTACCACAGAAAGCCCCCTTACCTGTGGTTTCACAGTCTATGGTTTCAGTTACCCACAGTCAACCACCGTCCGAAAATGTTAAATGGAAAATTCCAGAAATAAACAATCCATAAGTTTTAAATTGCACACTGTCTGAGTAACGTGACGAAATCTTGTGCCATCCTGCTTCGTCCTGCCTAGGGATATGAATCATCCAATATCTCCATCCATGCTATACATGCTACTGCCTGTTAGTCACTTAGTAGCCGTCTTTGTTATCAGAGCTACTGTTGTGGTATCACAGTGCTTGTGTTCAAACAACACTGTAGTAACCTAATGCTACGTCACAATGCCTACGTCGTTCATCTCACGTCATCTCAGCATGTAGGCACTGTATCATCTCATATCACCACAAGAAGTGGAATACAGTACAATAAGTTATTTTGAGGGACAGAGACCACATTCACATAACTTTTGTTATAGTATATTGTTAGAATTGTTCTATTTCATTATTAGTTATTGTTGTTAATCTCTTACTGTGCCTGATTTGTAAATTAAACTTTATCGTAGGTATATACGTATAGGAAAAAACATTATATATATGGAGTTCAGTATTATCCGCAATTTCAGGCATCCATTGGACATTTGGAATGTATCCCCCAAGGAAAGGGGGGAATTAGTATCTATATATATGTATTGCTAAGTCATATTTACTGTTGTTTTACGTGTTTTAATTTTTATACAAACATAATATATGTTTTCCTGCAACTTGCTTTCATTTGCTCACATTATGTTTGTGAGATTTATCTATATTAATACATGTCACTCTGTTTACTTCTTTTCATTGATGTGTAACATTCCACTAAATAAGTATACCAAGGTGTGTGCTTTTAATGACCATTTACCTTAATTCCAAAGAGTTCTCTTATAAGCAATGCATGATGAATATTCTTGTACATGTCTATTAGGACCTGTGTGCAAGACTTTCACTAGAGTGTGTACCAGGAGTAGAATGTAGAATACATGCATCTTAAATTAGTAAAATTTATATAATAACAACTAGTTCCTCAAAGTAGTTGTCCCAATTTATGTTCCAACCAGCAATAAATAAGGGTTTCGTTTGTTCCTGTCCTCAACACTTAAAGTGCCATGCATTGAAGTGTTTGCCATTCTGATAAATGTGAAATGGAATCTCATTCTGCTGCCAGCACTGTGGTGGACTAGATATTCTGAGAAGACCTCTGACAAAAAGCAAAATAAAAACCGTTGTTTGTATGGCTTTGCAAGAAATAGGGAGAAATATTAAAAGGGAAAAATTCCTGAGAGGCAGAGTTGCCCAGACAGTAAATGCTGATAGTTCTGCAGTCAGGAGATTGAGCCTTGGGCCAGCAGCAAAGAGGCGGGGCTGGAAAGCAGGGCCTCGGACTCTGATGGGGGCAGTGCAAAGGTGAAGTGGCCCCAAGAAAGAGGCTTTCTGGCCCCCAGCACAAAGAAATGCAAATTCTATTTGGAGGAAATTATTCGCAATGTAAGCCCTTCCAATTCCCTCAGATTAAGATAAACCAATATAAATTTAAAATCAGTTATCACCCAAGAAAACAAACAAACAAAAAGATAGAAACACAAAAATGAGAAAACAACAGACTCTCAATAAGAAGATAGGTTTCAAAGCAAACTAAATAGAATGTTTAGAGAAATTAAATATCTAATTGTTGAAATAAAAACTGAACAGACAGACTAATCTCCCTTATGAATATATATGTAAAAATTCTTGACAAGTATTAGTAAACAGAATTCAGCGATATGTAAAAAGAATTATACCCTATGACCAAGGGGAGTTTCAGGGATGCAGGGCTGGTTCAATATTCAAAAATCAATCAATGTGATTCACTACATTAACAGACTAAAGAAGAAAAATCACATAATCATATAAATTGATGTAGGAAAAGCATTTGACAAGATTCGACACCCATTCATGATTTATAAAACAAAACAAAACTACTCTCTAAGGGGTTGAATGTCCAGAGAATTATGCTGAGTAGGAAAAAAAAGTGAATTCACAAAGTATACACACTCTGTAGGGTAACACTTACATGACATTTATAGAACACCCTTGAAATGACAAAATTATAGAAATGGTGGACAGATTAGTGATTTTCAGGAAGGGGAAGAGATGGGAGGGGAGTGGATGTGAGTCTAAAAGGACAAGCTGAGCAATGTGAGTATGATGGAAATATTCTGTATCTTGATTGTGTTGATGCCGGTATCTTGGTTAAGATACTGTGTTATAGTTTTGCAAGATGTTACCATTGGGTGAAACTGGGTATAGAGAACATAGAGTCTTTCTACATTATTTCTTAATACTGCATGTGAATCTACAATTATCTCAAAATAAAAAGTGAAATAAAAACCCTTAATGGAAGGGTTAAACAAAGATTATACAAAGATGAAGAGAAAAATTGTCCAGAATGGAAAGAGAGAGAGGCAAGGAGATGGAAAATATGAAAAGGAAGTTACGAGACAAGAAGGATAGAATGAGAAGGTCCAGCATATGCCTCTCAGAACTCCAGAAGGAGAAAATAGAGAGGATGGAAGAGAGGTATCTTTGAAAAGATAATGGCTGAGAAATTTCTAGTACTGAGGAGGGACCAGATCCATAGCTGCAGGAAACAAGATAAATGAAAATAAATCAACCCCTAGACACAGTACAGTGAAAATGCAGAAGACCTAAGATACATATTTTTTTAAAGATAGAAAAAAAAATCAGGTCGCCTAAAAGATGCTATATAATTAGACTGGCAGTAGATGTCTCATAGCAATTATGAAAGCCAGAATGGTGAAATAATATATATTTTTAAATAATTGTCATTTTTTTCTTTTCCTTGTTTTTAAAAGATTTTATTTTTGAAACAGCTTTAGGTTCAAAGCAAGTACATTTTATTTTTAGAGCAGTTTTTGGTTCAGAGCAAGTATTGAGCAGAAAGTACGGATAGTTTCCACGAGCTCCTCCCACCCACCCAACGAAGTGGTACATTTGTTACACTCAATGAACTTACATTGACACATCATTACTCAAAGCCCATGGTTTAATTTAAGTTAGGGTTCACTCTTGGTGATGGACATTCTATGGGTCTTGACAAATATACAATGACACATATTCACCACAGTATCATGCAGAATGGTTTCACTGCCCTGAAAATCCTCTGTTCTCACCTATTCATCCCTTCCTCCCTCCTAACCCCTGGTAATCATTGATTTTTTACTGTGTCCATAGTTTTGACTTTTCCAGAATGTCAGATAGTCAGAATCATACAGTATGTAGCCTTCTCAGACTGGTTTCTTTCTTGTTTTTATTATAAGATTTTTACTAAAGTATAGCTAACATACAATATTATATATTAGTTTCAGGTGTACACCATAGTTATACAACAGTACCCACCTGGCACCACACACAGTTATTACCATATTATTGACTATATTCCCTATGTTTTACTTTACATCCCCATGGCTACTGTGTAACAACCAATTTGTACTTCTTAATCCCTTCCCCTTATTCACCCATCCCCAATTCCCCTCCCATCTGGCAACCAACAAAATGTTCTCTGTATCTATGAGTTTGTTTCACTTGTTTGTTTATTTTGTTCTTTAGAGTCCACTTATAAGTGAAATCATATGACATTTGTCTTTCGCTGTCTGACTTACTACACTTAGCACAATACCCTCTAGGTCCATTCATGTTGTTGCAGATGGCAAGATTTCGTTCCTTTCTACAGCTGAGTAGTATGCCATTGTATATATGTACCACCTCTTCTTTATCCATTCATCTATTCAAGGACACCCAGGTTGCCTTCATATCTTGGCCATTGTAAATAATGTTTCAATGAACATGTGGATGAGCACTTCCCCTTGAAGTAGAATTTTGGGTTTCTTCTGAAAAAAACCCAGAAGTGAGATTACTGTCTCTTACAATAGTCTTTGTTTTAAAGTCTATTTTGTCTGGTATAAGTATTGCTACACCAACTTTTTATTTATTTGTTTCCATTTTCATGTAATATCTTTTTCTTTACATTGAGTCTGTGTGTGTCTTTCAATCTGAAGTGCATCTCTTGCAGGTAGCATATGAAAGGGTCTTGCTTTCTTATCCAGTCATCCCCCCTCTCTTTTGATTGGAGCTTTTAATCCATTTACATTCAGAGTAATTGTTGGTAGTTATTGCCATTTTGATATTCATATTATCTATCTATCTATCTATCTATCTATCTATCTATCTATCTATCTATCTATTTATTTTTGTCTTAAAGAAGTCCCTCTAAGATTCCTTGTAATACTGGTTTGGTGATGATGAACTCCTTTAGCTTTTTCTTGTCTGGAAAGCTCTATTTTTTTTTTAACTTTGTTTTATTTATTTTAAGTGTGTTTTTCCAAGACGCATCAGCTCCAAGTCAAGTAGTTGTCTCAATCTAGTTGTGGAGGGCATGGCTCACACTGGCTGGGGATCAAACCAGCAACCCTAGTGTGTTACGAGCATCGTGCTCTAACCAACTGAGCTAACTAGCCATCCCAGGAAATCTTTATCTATCCTTTGAGTAATCTGTCCCATGAGTAATCATGGTTGTAGGTCATTGCTTTTGTTCATTTTGAATATTTCCTGCCAATCCCTTCTGGCCTGCAAAGTTTCTGTTGAGAAATCAGCTGATAGTCTTATGGGAGTGCCTTTGTATGTAACTGCTTTTCTCTTGCTGCTTTTAAGATTCTCTCTTTGTCTTTAACCTTTGACACTTTAATTATGATGTTTCTTGGTGCTGGCCTTTTTGGGTTCATCTTGTTTGGGACTCTCTGTGCTCTCTGGTCTTGTATATCTATTCCCTTTGCCAGGTTAGGGAAGTTTTACATCATTATTTCTTCAAATAGGTTTTCAATTTCTTGCTCTTTCTCCTCCTTCTGGTACTCCTATAATTTAAATGTTGGTACACTTGATGTTGTCCCAGACTCCCCTTAAACTGTCTTCATTTTTTTGGATTCTTTTTTCTTTTTGCTGTTCTGATTGGGTGTTTCCTGCTACCTTATCTTCTAAATCACTGGTTCAGTCCTCTGCTTCATCCAATCTACTGTTGATTTCATGTAATGTATTCTTCATTTCCATTATTGTATTCTTTATTTCTGACTGGTTCTTTTGTTATGTTTTCTATCTCCATTTTTATGTTTCCTATCTCTTTGTTGAAGTTCTCCCTGAGATCACTGAACATCCTTATAAACAGTGTTTGGAGCTCTATATCTGATAGATTGCTTGTCTCCATTTTGTTTAGTTTTTTTTTTTTTTTTTTTTTTTCTGGAGCTTTGTTCTGTTCTTTTATTTGGGACATGTTTCTTTGTCTCCCCATTTTGGCTACTTCCCTGTGTTTGTTTCTATGTATTAGGTAGATCTGCTATGTCTCCCGGTCTTAGTAGAGTGGGCTTATGTAGTAGGTGTGCTGTGGGGCTCAGTAGCACAGTCTTCCTGGTCACCTGAGCTGCGTGTGTCCCTTGTGTGTGTTGTGTGTTCCCTTATATTGTAGTTGAGCCTTGGTTACTGTTTGCATGTCAATGAGAGGGATTGACCCTCAATCTCATTTGTTGTGAGGACTGGCTCTGACTGCAGTGGAAGAGTTGTGGTATAGGGACTGACCCTACAGAGCAGGATCTGCCTCAGCAGGCTCCGCTGCCTGCCCCATGCACCGCTTGTGTGTGTGTCATTCTAGGAGATAGCTAGGTGATGCTCTAGCTCATTTTGAAGCTGGTCATCGGGCGCACCAGCCCCAGGGCTACCTGGGAGGGGACCCACTGCAGGTCAAATTCAGCCAAAGCCCTTGTCCAGCCTGGGGCCACCCAGCAGGAGCCACAAAGCAATCTAAAGAGATGGCTGCCACCCTTGCTGTGTTTGGAAATGCCTCTGAAAGGCCAAGCCATAAACCAAGGCCAGCTGCTGCTAATGCCAGGGTTAAGGCTGCTCAGCAAGAGGAATGGGACATGCTCAAGCCAGATGCTGCTTGTTCTGCAAAACTTTCAGAGACCCTAGGAAAGTCTGCAGCATGAGCCAAGGCAGGTGGTTTGTATGAAAAAGCCACTGGAAGCTGCTTGGGTGTGCATGAAAGTTGGATGGGGCAGAGTTTCAGAATCCGCAGGGCATGGTGAATTCATGGTGTGAACCAGCTTGATGGAGTCTCAGATATGATGGCCACCTGCGTCTGCACTCCGGAAAGGGGGAGGGCTCAACAGAGAAACAATGGCTTCCGCCAGCTCCTCCGTCCAGGAGAAAGCTGCCCCCCCAACCCTCATCCTGAAACCAGACAACTCATTTCCCCCCATATGTTGCCTCTCCAGCTGCTGCTACAATGCTGGAGCTCAGAGCCAGTGTTTCCAATGGTGAGTAAGTCTGTGTATGGTTTCTTTAAGAGGAGAACCGGGGACTTCAGCAGCCCTCCATCTCACTCAGTAACAATCTCTGCTGGTTTTTACAACCAGAAATTATGGGGAATTCTCTCCCTGGTACTGGAACTCTGGGCTGGGAGCCTACTGTGGCGCTGAAACCCCTTGCTCTTTCAGGGTACCCCTGCAGCTGAGATATCCCTCCAGATTTTTAATGGTCACACATGGGTGTGGGACCAGGCCATTCCACATCTCTGTCTCTCCTACCAGTCTCAAGGTGGCTTTTTTCTGTATGTCCTTAGTTGTAGGGCTTCAGTTCAGCAAGATTTCAGGTGATTATCATGATGGTTGTTTTGTAGTTTAGTTGTAATTTTGATGTGGTCAAGAGAGAACGTAAACACAGCATTTACCTCCTCAGCCATCTTGACCAGGACCTCCAGACTGGTTTCTTTCACTGAATAATATGCACTTAAGTTTCCCCTATGTCTTTTCATGGCTTGATAGCTCATTTCTTTTTAGTGCTGAATAGTATTCCATTGTCTGGATGTACCACAGTTTATTTATTCATTTGCCTACTGAAGGACATCTTGGTTGCTTCCATGTTTTGACAATTAGGAATAAAGCTGCTATGAACATCTTTGTGCAGGTTTTTGTATGGACTTAAGTTTTCAATTCATTTGGGTAAATACCAAGGAATTAGATTGCTGGCTCTATATTTCTTTTAAATAGCTTTATTGAAATGCAATTCACATGCCATATAATTCACTCACTTAAAATACACAATTCAAGGTTTTCAATATATTCACAAGATTGTGCAACTATCAATCCAATCAATTTTAGAATATTGTCTTCTCTGTTCAAAGGTACCCCATACCCATTAGCTGTCACTTCCCATTTTCTTCCTCTTCTCACTCCAGCCCTAAGCAATTATCAATCTGCTTTCTGTCTCTATAGATTTGCCCATTCTGAACATTTCATATATTAATAAATAGAACCATGCAATATGTTGTCTTTGTTTCTGGCTTATTGTAGTTAGTCTGTTTTCAAGGTTTATCCATGTTGTAGCATGTATCAGTACTTTATTTCTTTTTCTTTATTTTTGCTGAATAATATTCCATTGTGTGGACATAGCACATTTTGTTGATCAGTTGATGGACATTTAAGTTGTTTCCACTTTTTGGCTGTTATGAATAAAGCTACTATGAACATTCACACACAAGTTTTTGTGTGGACATATGTTTTAATTTCTCTTGGATATATATATCTAGGAGTGAAATTGCTGGGTCATATGATAACTGTGTTGAAACTTTTGATGAACAGGCACACAGGTTTTCCAAAATAGCTGCACTATTTTATTTCCCCCAGTAATGTGTGAGAATTCCAATTACTCCACATTCTTGTTGATACTTGTTATTGTCCATCTATGATTAGAGCCATATTAGTGGTTGTGAAGTGGTATGTCATTGTGGTTTGGATTGGCATTTTCCTAATGACTAATGATGCTGAGCATCTTTTTGAATGCTTGTTTGAAATGATCTCTTTAAATGTTAAGAAAATAATTAATATCAATCTAAAATTGTATACCCTGCAAAACTACCTTTCAAGAAGGAAGAAATTGACAGTTTCAGATAAACAAAGTGGGGAGAGTCATATATCATAGACGTATGCAAAAGAAACTTCTGAAGTATAATGTCATGGGTCAGAATCCCTCAGAACAGAGCCTGTGTTGGGGTTCTTATGTGATTTATTGGGGTAGTGATTTCAGGAGAAGTCTGCAAGGAAACGAGAGAAGCAAGATAGGACAGGAGAACAAAGAGACTAGTGTCAGACTAATCCCACAGGGAGCTCTGGGGCACAAATGGCACTTCAGAGTCATCCCACCTTGATGCAAAGGGGCTGGGCTTATGTTCCACGCCTCCTACCATTGGCTATTAGTCATTGGCTGTGTCCCTCTCAAGTGGGCATAATTTTCCAGGCCTCTCCAGGTGAAGTTGCTCCTCTTGGCTAAGGGAAACTCTCCAGAGCAGGATGCAGCTGTGGGCTTTTGGCAGTCAACACTCACAGCAGCTGGAGGGTGAGTACACAGACCCAGGGAGGAGATCTGGGTGTGGCACTGACAGTGTTTAGTACTGTACATCAGAAAGAAGAAAAATGAGCTGAGATGCAGAGAAATGGAGAGCAAAGAAATTTGTAACTATGTAGGATATCTAAACAAGCATATCTATTATAATTAACAATAGTAACAATGCCTAATACGTAGCGTTAAAAATCACAAAACTAAAATACTGGACAAATACAGAAGATCCTTGGATTATTTCAGGAGTGTTAAGGGCTGATCAACTTTAGGCTTTCTTAAGTATGACTGGTGAACTTTGAAGGGTAGCTACTAAAAGAATTTAAAAACTAGATCTAACTTCCTTACTATCAGAAGGAAAAAATAGAATAAGAATGCAAACAAAATTTAAAAGTCACTGTTTTAAAATGCTAGAAAAGGAAGAAAATCAAATGATGTCTTATTGTGCTTTTAGTTTGTATGCCCTGATTTTTGGTGAGAAACTTTTCAGTCATGAGCCATTCATGTATTCTTGTTTATGTATTTTGCCCATTTTTCTTTCAGATTCAGGTCCATCCCCCCACCTTATTGATTTATAGGAATCCTTCATGTGTTCTCTGTTCTCTTGCTCCAATCTGAACTGGTTGGTTTCTAGGTGTGATGTACAGTAGCTTTCTGAGAAAGGACACATTTTTGTGTGTGTTTATTTGCTGACTGGTTCATTTTTTTACTTTGAAAGTCTGAAAACATCTTTATGTTTCGTGTACATTTAATTGATAGTTCGGCTAGGCAAAGTTCTTGGGTTAAAAAGTATTGTCACGAATAGAATTACCATATGACCCAGCAATCCCTCTCCAAAAAATTTGAAAACATTTATACATAAAGACACGTGTGCTCCAATGTTCATTGCAGCTTTGTTTACGGTGGCCAAGACATGGAAACAACCAAAATGTCCTTTGATAGATGAATGGATAAAGAAGTTGTGATATATATACACAATGGAATACTATTTGGCGGTAAGAAAAGATACTATAGGAACATTTGTGACAACATGGATGGATCTTGAGAGTATAATGCTAAGCGAAATAAGTCAGACAGAAAAAGCAGAGAACCCTATGGTTTCACTGATATGTGGTATATAAACCAAAAACAACGAAAAAACAAGACAAACAAATGAGAAACAAAAACTCATAGACACAGACAATAGTTTAGTGGTTACCAGAGGGTAAGGGTGTGGGGGGAGGGAGATGAGGGTAAAGGGGGATCAAATATATGGTGATGGAAGGAGAACTGACTCTGGGTGGTGAACACACAATGGGATTTATAGATGATGTAATACAGAATTGTACACCTGAAATCTATGTAATTTCACTAACAATTGTCACCCAATAAATTTAAAAAATAAATAATAAAAATAAAGGTAAAAAATTTTTTTCCGTTAAAAAAAAGTATTGTCACTCAGAATTGTGTACGCATATCTCCATTGCCTTCTATTTTTGAATGTTGTCATTTGGGGAGGACTGTCTTTTATTCTTTTTTATTATTATTATTATTTTATTGGGGAACATTGGGGGACAGTGTGTTTCTCCAGGGCCCATCAGCTCCAAGTTGTTGTCCTTCAATCTAGTTATGGAGGGCACAGCTCAGCTCCAAGTCCAGTTGCCGTTTTCAATCTTTAGTTGCAGGGAGCGCAGCCCACCATCCCATGTGGGAATTGAACAGGCAACCTTGTTGTTGAGAACCCGCACTCTAACCAACTGAGCCATCTAGCCGCCCCTCCAGAAGCTCAGCGTCAGCTCTTTGTAATTTTTTTAAATTAAATACCATCCTATTCTAGCTTAATAAATGTAGTATCTTATCTCTCTGAGAATACTAATTACAATTTCTTTGAGGTTTTCTTCTGCTCGGCCACCTTGAACTTAGATGTCCCCCCTCACAGAATTAAAATGAAATTTAAAATAGGCATATACCATTGCTGTTTAGCCTTAGGTCACCATGGTGGAGGCACTTGAAATGATCCTCAAAATTTGGTGTCCATTACAGTCCCCTGAGGAGTTTCCAAAAACTGCTCACACTCTGTCATACTCAGGTGTGCTGATACAGTGGTCTAGGGCAGGGCTCAGGAATGCAGGCCCTCCAAGGCAGGCACCTGCCCCTGAGTGGCTCTCCTTGGAAGAAGTCCTGCCTCTGAGTGTCTTGGAAATTGTCAGGCTCCACCTCTGACTTGCAGTCAACTTCACCCTTCTAGGTCTTAGTTTCCTGGTCTTCAAAGCAGAGTTAATACCTAATGCCTTCCTCACTCCATGTTATGTGGACTAATTGAGATGATGTCTGAGGAAACCTTTGTCAACCACTCAGCCTTCTCAATATATAAGGTAGGACTATGACAATTTGTGCTGCACTCTCAGCTGAGGTCTGTGTTCAAGACCTACACTGTGCCATGTGACACTGCTTGACCTCTAGGCCTCAGCCCATCAGAATCACCTGCTGATGGCTGGTTCCACTTCCGGAGATCCTGATCTAATAGGTCTGGAGTGGGGCTCGAGCATCTGTTTTAAGACACTTCCCGAATGATTTTCATGTGCAGCCTGGGCTGAACCACAGGCTAGGTGATCTGGAAGGCCTCCGTCAATTCTAAAAATAATCCAAGGCCTGCTGGGGATTGCCAGGCCAGAGGCACAGATGGTGGAACCGGATGGTGTGGGGCTACCACAGCCGTTCTTGGCTCCCTCATCTCTGCTCAACTCCAGCAGGACCCTCTCCCTGGCCAGCCGGGCTCTCAATTCTCCATAGTGAAAGCAGCTCAAGATGTAAGGGGTCACAGCTGTGCAACTGGCAGGCGGCCCTGAGACACTGATCCACGCAGCCTCCTGAGCCTTCAGGCAGGCAGCTGCGGGTCGGGTAGGGAATCAGCTGTCTGGGAGACCCACTTAGTGCAGAAGAGTTTACAAATCTTGGGGAGTAAGGGCTTCCAGTTAGGAGGTACTGCATTTTTAAAAACATGTTTTTTAAAAGTCTTTTGAATTCATTAAAAATAACATGATCAATATAAAAAACTTCAAAAATACAGAACAAAGAAGAAAAGAAACAACCCAAAATCACACAAAATACTACCATTCAGTGATAATCTCTGTTCTCTTTTGGAATATTTCCAAATGTCCATACATGTCATGACCCTGACAATGATGTTGTTGAGTAGTGAGAGGACAGAATCCCAGAGAGCAGTTTCCAGGCTCTCGACCTTACGTGGAAAGGTGCAGGCTCCAGTAGTAGATGGGCATCAGCTGTGACTAGCTGGCCATCAGCTGTTACCGGTCAGCCATTAGCCACTGATATAACGGCCGTGGCTACACTAGCAAGTGCGGATTGCCGTTAGCGAGGGGTGAGTTGGTTGGCAGAGAAGCAGATGGCAGATTGCGGATCATGTGGCTCCTGCTTCCTGTGTCTCTAACCCCCCTGCCACCGAGACTATAGTGGTATGAACCCCCCCATCCATGGCTCCGTTGGTGTTCCTTTTTGGCCTCGCCATATCCTACGTGGAGTGGGACCGGAAACCCCACATGACACCGCACCTGACAGTGTTTACTCAGAAAAAGCAAAAGGTGAGCATCACAGGCATTACCTTGTGAGATTGCCACAGGACACAAGGAGGTAAGTACTCCTATGGCTCCATCCTTAAGGTAAAGAAATGGGCAAGAAATCTGCCCAAGGTCCCACCTTGAAGGTGCTAGACTTCAAGTCCAAGTTTGCCTGGCTCCATGCTTTACCACGCATGCCTATCAACCACTAACAGCTAAGGTGCACTTTAAAGGTATAATTCTTCAAAAGGACTTCCACGAAAACTCTTTCTGGGTTTTTTCCCCCTTAATCTCTCCTGACCCTTTCCCCAAATCATTAAAATGCTTTCATAGTTTACTAGCAATCAAAGAAAAGCAAATCAAAGGAAGATACTATTTTCCACATAACGTGTTGACAGTCATGTGTTGTTATGGTTTCAAATGTTACTGTTCAATGTCGTGTTTCAAAGTGACAATTTTAAAATATTGCACACACGCATATGAGGATTTGTAAAATGTTCAAATTCATTGATTCAGTAATCTTATTTCTAGGAATCTATCCTAAGGAAATGGAGAGCTAGTGGAAAGCTTATTTACCAGACCATTCATTACAGCAGTATTTAGAATTGTGAAAAATGCTGTGGAAAAATCATTTGAATGTATAACATGCAGACTTCAAAAAATTATGCCAGCACTAAAAATCACATAAAGTGTATTGCATGGTACATGAAAATATTTTCAGAATATGTAAAGTGGAAAAAAAATAGGGTATGGTCCCAATTTAGTGAAGTTTGCAAAATAAATTAAAATAAATTAAAATTCAGTCTTCTTCTTGTTACCCAATAATATAAAAAGGGAGGACAGAGTCTCTCCGAATGTGTAGGGTATGTTTAGAAAGGGCTGAATTCAAGTAAAGTTTATGAAATACTCACAATTCTTTCGTGAGTGTGAGGGTCTGACAGACTGCAGAGATAGGTGGCTCACGAGTTCAATGAGAGACTTACGTGAGAGCCAAAGAGACCTGCCCAAGCAACATCCTGAGTCACGGCAAAAAACTGGTTCCAGACATGTGCTCCAAAACCGCAGCGCCAAGGACACAGCCTCTGAATTGCAGGTGACAATTTGCAAGCAAGTTGCTTCTTCTGTGGGTAACCATGAGGTGGGGCTCCCTAAAGAGAGCAAAAGGCTCTGTTCACTTAGCAATGGTTGATGACACTCCTGAGCAAAGCTGGAGAGGCCAGGGTTTACAAACATGAATAGGAACTGCCTAAAAGAATGATCCAATGTTACCAATCATACCTCTGAGAGGTGGGATTAACTAATAATTTTATATTGCTGATAGTTCTGTATTTTCCTTTTTTTAAATCCTGAATATAGCTTAAACATTTTTTTTCTTATTATGGAAAATTTAAATAAACCAAAAGTAAAGAGACTACCAAAACGAAGCTTCACGTGTCCACCACTCTGTTTCAACTAGTCTGCCAATCTTATTTCATCTATTCATACCCCAATTTTGTTTTTTCTGCAGCATTTTAAAAGCAAATTCCAATGGTCCCATCTTAGGCAGTGGAGGCCCCTTCAGGTTGTCTCCTGTGGTCCTTTGGAAATGCCTCCATCAGTCTTTGATAGATCTGTGCTTTCTGACACAACAAGAGGTCCCTGCTTGTGGTAGATTTTCTTAATGGTCGTCAATTCCTCTCGCTCCTGTATGCATGCCATTTTGCAATACGATTTTGCAGCTTCTCTCATCAAGAGGTAGCATTCATGCTTTGGGAAATGGGACATTACTGGCTGTGTGGTAATACTAAGTTCATTTGGATGAGTCCATTCTCAGTTTTGACAGAAGATGGTGAGGCAGCTGATAAAGGGTGATCTCTGTATTGTATGGAGAGGAGGAGGGTAAGCCCATGATGTCAGCTCTAATCTGTATTTGTTATCTATTTCTGCATAACAAATTGCTTCAAAATTGACAACCAATGTTTCTCACCTCACAGTTTCTATGGTCAGCTTAGGTAGGTGGTTCTGGCTCAGGGTCTCTCATGTGGCTGCAGTCAACATATCAGCTAGCAATTCTGTCATTTAAAGGCTTGACGGGCTGGGTGATCCACCTCCAAAATGGCTTCCTCACTTGGCTATTGGAAGGAGGCAGTAGTTCCCCATCATGTGGGACTCTTCATAGGGCTGTTTCAGTATTCTTATAGCATGGCTGATATTTCCCCCCAGAATGTGTGATCCAAGAGAGAGAATAAGGATGAAGCCACAATGCCTTGTATGTCCTAATCTTGAACATCATACGATGTCACTTCTGCCACATGCTATTCGTTAAGCGAATCACTGAGAATAGCTCACACTTGAGGGGAGGGGAGTTATGCTCCACCTTTTGAAGGGAAAAGTTTCAAAAAATTTGTGGACGTGTTGTAAAACACCATACTCTCCCACTGAAATTTCCTGCCCCAACTTCTCCTTACACACAACTATCTTACTCACATGGCAAACAAGCCTTACCAGTTTATTGAATATAAAAGGAAAAGTTTCATTCTGAAGAAGGAATTTTTAATACTGCAACTTAGCTTCCATCCCTGTCATTTTCCAGTTGTTTTAAATATTTCAAAATGTGTATTGCATATTAGAAGTGATGTGTATTATGATGCATTCATTATTTTTTTCCTTTTTCACATGTAGGTATTTAATAGACCCTTCTGGTTTACATTGTATTAGCACGTGCGTTTGCGTTTTACAAATATATTTGACAGTCCAATATGGTAATTGTTGAAGACTCAGTGTGAAAAAGAAAAGGAGAATTGTAGGCCTAGCTTCATAGACATTTATGATCAGGTTAATGGTGAAGATTTTTAGTCTTCTGAGTCATTTCAATGTGTGAAGGGACAATAGACATGAAAAAGTTTGTCTTTATCATGAAGGATATTTTTGAATGGGTTTTACATGAACTGGTAATTTGTGCATTGTCTGCAGTGAGCAACTTACATATTCAGCAATGGCTCTGTCTTTGTCCATTTTGATTTCTATGAAAGAATACCATAGGCTAAGCAGCTTACAAACATGAGAAATTTATTTATTATCATTCTAAAGGCTGAAAAGTCCAAGATCAAGGCACCAGCAGATTCAGTGTCAGGTGAGAACCTGCTTCCTGCTTCATAGGCAGCTTTCTACACATAATGGAAGTGAAAAGGGAAGGGTCTCTTTTATAAAGGCACTAATCACATTCCTATGGATTCCTCTCATGACCTAATCACTCCCAAAGGCTCCACCTCCAAATACCATCACACTGGGCGTTAGGATTTAACATATGATTTTTGAGGGGACACAAACATTTTGTCTATAGCAGGCTCTCAAACTGAAAGATGCTTAACTACAAATAACAGCCATCTGAGAAGCAAAGGAGCTAATTATTATAAATGGCTACCGGAATCTCCAAACAGAGTAAAGGTTTTATTTTACAAAGTCACAAACAATGAAAAGACTCATGAAACAAATAACTTAGTAGTAGGACTTATTGTCCAGGAAATAAAGTTATATAGCTGGTGAGAATTTAATAATACCAGATTTAAAATTAGAATTGACTGAACTCTAAAACAGGATACAGTGTGAAAAAATGGAAATATTCTTTTCCTCAAAAATACAATAAAGCACTGTGTTGATTACATGTCACACGATGCCAAAGAGGTTTTGTGCAATATGCTAAAATCAACAACATCTCTATCCAGGCTGATGAGTCAACAGATTTCACCAATAAATATTTCACCTTAATATTTGTGATATTTGTAAATTCAAGTCCACTATTACTGCTTTAAAGAGCTGCTGCATTAAGAAGATATAACACGTATAAACACATATGCAGCTAACAACAAAGCTCTAAAATACATGAAGCAAAAAATGGCAGAATTGAAGAGAGATATAGACAATTCAACAATAATAGTTGGAGACGTCAATACTTCATTTTCAATAATGGATAGAACAACTTTGCAGAAGATCAACAAAGAGATTTAAAGCGCACTATAAATCAACTGGACCTAACAGACATCTACAGAACACTAAGTAGACCTAACAACAACAAAATAGAACTTCTCCACTGCACATGGAACATTCTCAAGATACACTATATGCTAGATCATAAAACAAACTTCAATGTATTTTTTTTTTTGAAGGGGAACAGGACTTTCTTGGGAACAGTGTGTACTTCCAGGCCTTTTTTCCAAGTCAAGTTATTGTCCTTTCAATTTTAGTTGTGGAGGGTGCCGTTCAGCTTCAAGTTGTCCTTTCAGTCTTAGTTGTGGAGAGTGCAGCTCAGCTCCAGGTCCAGTTGCCGTTTCTAGTTGCAGGGGGCACAGCCCACCATCCCTTGCGGGAGTCGAACTGGCAACCTTGTGGTTGAGAGGACGCACTCCAACCAACTGAACCATCCGAGAGCTCACCGGCAGCTCAGCTCAAGGTGCTGTGTTCAATTTTAGTTGCAGGGGGCGCTGCCCACCATCCCTTGCTGGACTCACGGAATTGAACTGGCAACCTTGTGGTTGAGAGCCCGTGCTCCAACCAACTGAGCCATCCGGGAGGCAGCTCAGCTCAAGGTGCCGTGTTCAATTTTAGTTGCAGGGGGTGGAGCCCACCATCCCTTGTGGGACTCGAAGAATTGAACTGGCAACCTTGTGGTTGAGAGCCCACTGGCCCATGTGGGAATCAAACCTTCAGCCTTCAGAGTTAGGATCATGGAGCTCTAACTGCCAGCCCTCAATGTATTTTAAAGGATAGAAATAATACAAAGTATGTTCTCCAACCACAATGAAATGGAATTAGAAATTAACAACAGAAAGAAATTTGGGACACTCAGGAATATATGGAAATTAAATAACGGTACTAAATTACAACTAGGTCAAAGAAGAAATGAAAAATAAAAAAATAAAAATGCTTTGAGGTGAACGAAAACAAGACATAGAATACCAAGACTTACGAGATGCAGTGAAAGCAGTTCTTAGAGCCATGCCTACATTAAAAAGAAGGGGCAGCTGGTTGGCTCTGTTGGTTAGAGCGCAGTGCTCATAACACCAAAGTTACCAGTTCAATTTCCACATGGGCCAGTGAACGGCGCCCTCCACAACTAGATTGAAAACAACAACTTGACTTGGAGCTAATGTGTCCTGGAAAAACACATTGTTCCCCAATATTCTCCAGAAGGAGAAGGAGAAGAAGAAGGAGAAAGAGGAGGAGGAAGAGGAGGAAGAGGAAGGGAGGGAGGAGGAGAATCTCAAATGAATAACAACTTTACACCTTATGAACTAGAAAGAGAAGTGCAAACTAAAGCCAAAGCACATGGAAGGAAGAAATTAACAAAGGTCAGAATGGAGATAAATGAAACAAGAATTTTAAAAAATACATAAAGTTCATAAAACCAAAAGTTGGATCTTTGAAAAGATCAACAAAATTGACAAACATTTAGCTAGATTGACCAAGAAAAAAAGAGAACATTCAAATTCCTAAAATTAGGAATGAAAACGGTACGTTGCTAACAGTTTTACAAAAATAAAAAGAATTATAAGAGAATACTATGAGTAACTGCATGCCAACAAATTGGATAACCTAGATGAAATGGACTAATTCCTAGATAGGCACAACTGGACTAAAAAAGAAATAGAAAATCTGAATAAATATTTAACAGGAGATTGAGTCAGTAATTTTAAAACTTCCAACAAAGAAAATCCCAGAACCAGATGGTTTCACTGTTGAATTCCACCAAATGTTTGAAGAAGAATTAACACTGACCCTTCTTAAACTCTTCCAAAAAAATGAAAGAGAAAAAATACTTCCTAACTCATTCTATGAGGCCAGTATTACCCTGATACCAAAGACATCACAAGAAAAGAAAACTACAGACCAATATTCCTTATGAATATAGACAGAAATATTCATAATGAAAAGAAATATTAGCAAACCAAATCTAGCTATACATGCAAAGGTTTATATACAATGACCAAGTGGTAGTTATCCCAGGAATGGGAGTTTGGTTTAATATATGAAAAACAAACTAATATAATATACCTTATCAATAAAATAAAGGACAAAAACCACATGATTATCTCACTAGATGCAGGAAAAGTATCTGACAAAAATCCAACACGCTTTCATTATAAAAGCACTTACACTAGGAGAGAAAGGAATCTTCTCAACCTGATAAAGGACACCTACAAAAAATCTCAGTTAATATCATACCTAATAGTGAAAGACTTTTTCTCTAAAATCAGAAACGAGACAAGAATGTTTGCCCTCACCAATTGTATTCAACATCATACTGGAGGATCTAACCAGGGCACCAATCAAGAAAATGTAATAAGGGCTGGCCCAGTGGTGCAGGTGGTTAGAGCTCCGTGCTCCTAACTCCGAAGGCTGCCGGTTCGATTCCCACATGGGCCAGTGGGCTCCAACAACAACAACAACAAAAAAAAAAAAAAAGAAAATGTAATAAAATACATCTAGATGGAAAGGAATAAAACTATCTTATTTTTGTTTTTCTGACCCCCCTCCCCTTGGACCTAGCCCCGCCCTGACTCAGGGATCATTGGTCCGCGCCCCTTTCTCAGGGCTCAACCCTCAGCTTCCCAGATTTGGGCGCCTCTGGCTTCCCTCACCTGGCCTTGCCAGTCTCTCCAAGTCCCTTCCATAAGGCCCTGACCCTGGCTGTCTCCCCAAGGATCCTGATCCAGACCCCTTCTTCCCAGACCCCTCACCTAATCTCCTGATTCTGTCCCACACCAGTCTCCTTTCCCCCGTGCCTCTGAACCCTCCTCTTGTTGTCCTTTCAGTCTTAGTTGTGGAGGGTGCAGCTCAGCTCTAGGTCCAGTTGC